>NC_090389.1:90810278-90815278 GCF_036365525.1 Heterodontus francisci | reverse complement strand
CTGTGTGAGAGAGAGAGACTGTCCCTGGGACACTGTAACCCGCTGTGTGAGAGAGAGAGAGTCTGTCCCTGGGACACTGTAACCCGCTGTGAGAGAGAGAGAGACTGTCCCTGGGACACTGTAACCCGCTGTGAGAGAGAGAGACTGTCCTGGGACACTGTAACCCGCTGTGAGAGAGAGAGAGAGAGACTGTCCCTGGGACACTGTAAACCCGCTGTGAGAGAGAGAGACGGTCCCTGGGACACTGTACCCGCTGTGTTAGAGAGAGAGACTGTCCCTGGGACACTGTAACCCGCTGTGTGAGAGAGAGTGTCCCTGGGACACTGTAACCCGCTGTGTGAGAGCGCGAGACTGTCCCTGGGACACTGTAACCCGCTGTGTGAGAGAGCGAGACTGTCCCTGGGACACTGTAACCCGCTGTGTGAGAGAGAGAGACTGTCCTGGGACACTTGTAACCCGCTGTGAGAGAGAGAGAGACTGTCCCTGGGACACTGTAACCCGCTGAGAGAGGGAGAGAGAGAGACTGTCCCTGGGACACTGTAACCCGCTGTGAGAGAGAGAGAGAGACTGTCCCTGGACACTGTAACCCGCTGTGTGAGAGAGAGAGAGACTGTCCCTGGGACACTGTAACCCGCTATGAGAGAGAGAGAGAGAGAGAGAGAGAGAGAGAGACTGTCCCTGGGACACCTGTAAACCCGCTGTGAGAGAGAGGAGAGAGAGAGACTGTCCCTGGGACACTGTAACCCGCTGTGAGAGAGAGACTGTCCCTGGGACACTGTAACCCGCTGTGAGAGAGAGACTGTCCCTGGGACACTGTAAACCCGACTGTGAGGAGAGAGAGACTGTCCCTGGGATACTGTAACCCGCTGTGAGAGAGAGAGACTGTCCCTGGGACACTGTAACCCGCTGTGAGAGAAAGAGAGAGACTGTCCCTGGACACTGTAACCCGCTGTGTGAGAGAGAGAGACTGTCCCTGGGACACTAACCCGTTGTGAGAGAGAGAGAGAGAGAGACTGTCCCTGGGACACGGTAACCCGCTGAGAGAGAGAGAGACTGTCCCTGGGACACTGTAACCCGCTGTGTGAGAGAGAGAGACTGTCCCTGGGACACTGTAACCCGCTGTGTGAGAGAGAGACTGTCTCTGGGACACTGTAACCCGCTGTGTGAGAGAGAGAGACTGTCCCTGGGACACTGTAACCCGCTGAGTGAGAGAGAGACTGTCCCTGGGACACTGTAACCCGCTGAGAGAGAGACTGTCCCTGGGACAACTGTAACCCGCTGAGAGAGAGACTGTCCCTGGGACACTGTAACCCGCTGTGAGAGAGAGAGAGACTGTCCTGGGACACTGTAACCCGCTTAGAGAGAGAGACTGTCCCTGGACACTGTAACCCTCTGTGTGAGAGAGAGAGACTGTCCCTGGGACACTAACCCGCTGTGAGAGAGAGAGACTGTCCCTGGGACACTGTAACCCGCTGTGAGAGAGAGAGAGAGAGACTGTCCCTGGGACACTGTAACCCCGCTGTGAGAGAGAGAGACGGTCCCTGGGACACTGTAACCCGCTGTGTTAGAGAGAGAGACTGTCCCTGGGACACTGTAACCCGCTGTGTGAGAGAGAGTGTCCCTGGGACACTGTAACCCGCTGTGTGAGAGCGCGAGACTGTCCCTGGGACACTGTAACCCGCTGTGTGAGAGAGCGAGACTGTCCCTGGGACACTGTAACCCGCTGTGTGAGAGAGAGAGACTGTCCTGGACACTGTAACCCGCTGTGAGAGAGAGAGAGAGACTGTCCCTGGGACACTGTAACCCGCTGAGAGAGGGAGAGAGAGGAGACTGTCCCTGGGACACTGTCACACCGCTGTGAGAGAGAGAGAGAGACTGTCCCTGGACACTGTAACCCGCTGTGTGAGAGAGAGAGACTGTCCCTGGGACACTGTAACCCGCTGTGAGAGAGAGAGAGAGAGAGAGACTGTCCCTGGGACACTGTAACCCGCTGTGAGAGAGAGAGAGAGAGAGAGAGACTGTCCCTGGGACACTGTAACCCGCTGTGAGAGAGAGACTGCCCTGGACACTGTAACCCGCTGTGAGAGAGAGAGACTGTCCCTGGGACACTGTAACCCGCTGTGAGAGAGAGAGACTGTCCATGGGACACTGTAACCCGCTGTGAGAGAGAGACTGTCCCTGGGACACTGTAAACCGCTGTGAGAGAGAGAGAGAGACTGTCCCTGGGACACTGTAACCCGCTGTGAGAGAAAGAGAGAGACTGTCCCTGGGACACTGTAACCCGCTGTGTGAGAGAGAGAGACTGTCCTGGGACACTAACCCGTTGTGAAAGAAGAGAGAGAGAGATTGTCCCTGGGACACGGTAACCCGCTGTGTGAGAGAGAGAGACTGTCCCTGGGACACTGTAACCCGCTGTGTGAGAGAGAGAGACTGTCCCTGGGACACTGTAACCCGCTGTGAGAGAGAGAGACTGTCCCTGGGACACTGTAACCCGCTGTGAGAGAGAGAGACTGTCCCTGGGACACTGTAACCCGCTGTGAGAGAGAGAGACTGTCCCTGGGACACTGTAACCCGCTGTGTGAGAGAGAGAGACTGTCCCTGGGACACTGTAACCCGCTGTGAGAGAGAAAGAGAGACTGTCCCTGGGACACTAACCCGCTGTGTGAGAGAGAGAGACTGTCCCTGGGACACTGTAACCCGCTGTGAGAGAGAGAGAGACTGTCCTGGACACTGTAACCCGCTGAGAGAGAGAGACTGTCCCTGGGACACTGTAGCCCGCTGTGTGAGAGAGAGAGAGACTGTCCTGGGACACTGTAACCCACTGTGTGAGAGAGAGACTGTCCCTGGGACACTGTAACCCGCTGTGAGAGAGAGAGAGACTGTCCCTGGGACACTGTAACCCGCTGTGTGAGAGAGAGAGACTGTCCCTGGGACACTGTAACCCGCTGTGTGAGAGAGAGAGAGAGAGACTGTCCCTGGGAAACTGTAACCCGCTGTGTGAGAGAGAGACTGTCCCTGGGACACTGTAACCCGCTGTGTGAGAGAGAGAGACTGTCCCTGGGACACTGTAACCCGCTGTGTGAGAGAGAGAGACTGTCCCTGGGACACTGTAACCCTGTGTGAGAGAGAGAGAGACTGTCCCTGGGACACTGTAACCCGCTGTGAGAGAGAGAGACTGTCCCTGGGATACTGTAACCCGCTGTGAGAGAGAGAGAGACTGTCTCTGGACACTGCAACCCGCTGTGAGAGAGAGACACGGTCCCTGGGACACTGTAACCCGCTGTGTGAGAGAGAGAGAGACTGTCCCTGGGACACTGTAACCCGCTGTGAGAGAGAGAGACTGTCCTGGGATACTGTAACCCGCTGTGAGAGAGAGAGAGACTGTCCCTGGGATACTGTAACCCGCTGTGAGAGAGAGAGAGACTGTCCCTGGGACACTGTAACCCGCTGTGTGAGAGAGAGAGAGACTGTCCCTGGGACACTGTACCCGCTGTGAGAGAGAGACTGTCCCTGGGACACTGTAACCCGCTGTGAGAGAGAGAGACTGTCCCTGGGACACTGTAAACCCGCTGTGTGAGAGAGAGAGACTGTCCCTGGGACACTGTAACCCGCTGTGTGAGAGAGAGAGACTGTCCCTGGGACACTGTAACCCGCTGTGAGAGAGAGAGACTGTCCCTGGGACACTGTAACCCGCTGTGAGAGAGAGAGAGAGACTGTCCCTGGGACACTGTAACCCGCTGTGAGAGAGAGACGGTCCCTGGGACACTGTAACCCGCTGTGTTAGAGAGAGAGACTGTCCCTGGGACACTGTAACCCGCTGTGTGAGAGAGAGTGTCCCTGGGACACTGTAACCCGCTGTGTGAGAGCGCGAGACTGTCCCTGGGACACTGTAACCCGCTGTGTGAGAGAGCGAGACTGTCCCTGGGACACTGTAACCCGCTGTGTGAGAGAGAGAGACTGTCCCTGGGACACTGTAACCGCTGTGAGAGAGAGAGAGACCTGTCCCTGGACACTGTAACCCGCTGAGAGAGGAGAGAGAGAGACTGTCCCTGGGACACTGTAACCCGCTGTGAGAGAGAGAGAGAGACTGTCCCTGGACACTGTAACCCGCTGTGTGAGAGAAGAGAGACTGTCCCTGGGACACTGTAACCCGCTATGAGAGAGAGAGAGAGAGAGAGAGAGAGAGAGAGACTGTCCCTGGGACACTGTAACCCGCTGTGAGAGAGAGAGAGAGAGAGACTGTCCCTGGGACACTGTAACCCGCTGTGAGAGAGAGACTGTCCCTGGGACACTGTAACCCGCTGTGAGAGAGAGACTGTCCCTGGGACACTGTAACCCACTGTGAGAGAGAGAGACTGTCCCTGGGATACTGTAACCCGCTGTGAGAGAGAGAGACTGTCCCTGGGACACTGTAAACCCGCTGTGAGAGAAAGAGAGAGACTGTCCCTGGGACACTGTAACCCGCTGTGTGAGAGAGAGAGACTGTCCCTGGGACACTAACCCGTTGTGAGAGAGAGAGAGAGAGAGAGACTGTCCCTGGGACACGGTAACCCGCTGAGAGAGAGAGAGACTGTCCCTGGGACACTGTAACCCGCTGTGTGAGAGAGAGACTGTCCCTGGGACACTGTAACCCGCTGTGTGAGAGAGAGAGACTGTCTCTGGGACACTGTAACCCGCTTGTGTGAGAGAGAGAGACTGTCCCTGGGACACTGTAACCCGCTGAGTGAGAGAGAGACTGTCCCTGGGACACTGTAACCCGCTGAGAGAGAGACTGTCCCTGGGACACTGTAACCCGCTGAGAGAGAGACTGTCCCTGGGACACTGTAACCCGCTGTGAGAGAGAGAGAGACTGTCCCTGGGACACTGTAACCCGCTTAGAGAGAGAGACTGTCCCTGGGACACTGTAACCCTCTGTGTGAGAGAGAGAGACTGTCCCTGGGACACTAACCCGCTGTGAGAGAGAGAGACTGTCCCTGGGACACTGTAACCCGCTGTGAGAA